>NC_133176.1:13557500-13565000 GCF_049306965.1 Danio rerio
GTTTTATTATTTTTTTTAAATCCAGTTTAAGGTCAATATTATTAGGCCCTTCAAGCTATTTTTTTCAATAGTCTACAAAACAAACCATCGTTATACAATAACTTACCTAATTACCCTAACCTGCCTGGTTAACCTAATTACCTTAGTTAAGCCTTTAAATGTCTCATTAAGCTGTATAAAAATGTCATGAAAAATATCTAGTCAAGCAATATTTAATGTCAACATGACAAAGATAAAATAAATCTGTTATTAGAAATGAGTTATTAAAACTAGTATGATTAGAAATGTGTTGAAGAAATCTTCTCTCCGTAGAACAGAAATTGGGGAAAAAAATAAACAGGCTGGCTAATAATTCTGACTTCAACTGTATATATATATATATATATATATATATATATATATATATATATATATATATATATATATATATATATATATATATAGTAGTACTTTATTTAGAGTATATAGTTAGTACTATAAAGGTTTATAACCACTTGAGGATGAGTAAACAGTGAGTAAATCTCCATTTGTGGGTGAATTATCCCTTTAATGGTGGCAATGTTTCATCAATTATTTTCTTGTTTCTAACTCTTCTGTTTAACCGTGGCATTTTTATGATTCTTGTTTGATTTCTTGTTTGGCCTTTGAGAATAAGTTATTATTCTAGTGCACTATAATCAAAATAGCAGGACCAGCCGCCCACATCTACAATCTCCCTGATCCGACTGTTTACTTTGGATCAGGTCACAACAGGTAAATTCATACTCTGAATGCAGAATTTACACAGTCACAATGCAACCAATGACCCAGGAACAACGATCATGTAAGCGAATTAAGCATGATCCATCTCTCTACTGACACAACAGGATATTCAATATGCTTGATCCTTGATTTTTCTCCTTTATTTGTTTACAGTAGGTAAATATACTTTGACTGAACAAATCAATCAAAGCGACGTTCAGATGCTGGTGTCAAATATCATGTTAGACATGTTGCTACTGTAAGTTTATGGGTAGAGCTTTGTCTTACCACAGCAGGTACAGAACGTCAACATGAACTCAGATTGACGTTGCACTCTAACATCATGGGGACGTCGCATTTCATTTGGAAATGAAAATGACGGGTTGACATCAGAACCAAACATCAGGTCGATGTCAATGTTCAATGTCTAACCTAAAATCAACCAAATATCAACGTCTAATGATGTTACAGCTTGACATTGTGTGGATGTTACCACAATGACGTCTATCAGATGTTGGATTTTGGTTGCTGTACCTGACGACTAAACTAAACTTTAGATTTTGATCCCTTTCCAACGCAACCTAAAATCAACCCAATTTTTACATAATTTGATGTTGTTATTGGACATCAAAATAACGTTGTCCTTAGACGCTGGATAGACGTGGAATTTTGGTGACCTGACGTCATGTCCTAAATCTAACCTAATATTAACATTTTATAATGCTGTGTGCCTACTGGGACTATACCTGAAGCCGAACTTGTCCATGGAGACGGAGAGGTGGCGCGGCTGACTGGAGCACCCATAGGTGTTGCGATCGTCCATAGGGATGATGTCTACATCACTGAAGATGAAACAATCATAGTCGTACTCCTTCAGCGCCTCTGCGTAACCCACATTGAGCAGTTTGGCCCTGTTGAATGTGTTCTCTCCATCCTAAACAGGCAGCATATAATGAAGAATAGATGTCACGTACTATAAAAAACACTTCACACAATTTCTTCATGCTGTCCCAACACAAATCGATTAAGTTCATTATTTTTATGCACACTTAAAAAATGACTTTTGCTGCTTGTTCAAACTACTTTTTTAAAATAAGTTGAAACAACACAATTCTTAAGGGTTTTTTTGAACAACTTACTTGTTTTATGTTTAATCCACTTAAATTTGTAAAAACAAGTTAACTTAACAGATTTGTGTTGTGAAAGCAGGAAGGGATTGTGTGGAACCCTGCATTTTTTACAACGCATTACCAGTGGATTAAGTTGGCCTCAAAGAACTTACAAATTGTGTGGTTTCAACTCAAAAATTGTGTGCAATCACAAAGTAATTCAGCAAGTGCTTAACCTAACTGTGTGTGACATGCATGAACTCATTCATTAATTTTCCTTCAGTTTAGTCCCTTATTTACCCCAGCGGAATGAACCACCAACTATTCTAGTGTATGTTTTACACAGCGGATGCCCTTCCAGCTGCAACCCCCATACACTCTCAATCACACTCAAACATCACAGTCAGTTTAGCTCGTTCAATTCACCTGTACCACATGTCTTTGGACTGTGGGGGAAACCGAACACCCGGAGGAAACCCATGCCAACACGGGGAGAACATGCAAACTTCACACAGAAATGCAAGCTGACCCAGCCAGGACTCAAACCAGCAACCTTCTTGCTGTGAGGCGACAGTGCCCACCACTGAGCCGCCGTGCCACTCACCATGTGTTTTTATCCAGTCGTACGTCACTGTTATTTTTTTGTGTTGGTTCAGGTGGACAATAAAGTAAAACAAACAAATTGCAAGAGAAGAAAGTTGTTGGAATTGAAACAAGCTCCAACAAGAAACACCTTTCTTTTAGGTAGGAATGTAAAAGATTACATAATAAAAGTGCATATATCAGTCCAAAATGATCACAAATGCCTTACAAATTAAAGACAAAAGGTAAAATGTGCAGCCTCACAACTTGATCTATTGCGGCTGCCGGATTATTAATGTCAATTCACAACATTATATTTGGATCTGCCCATATTGTGTCATATTTCTTTGTATAAACAATGAACGTTTCTACCACGTGCTATCACATGTCTGCTGAGTCATGATGACTAAGCAACATGCAGATATAGTGCAAGATATTAATTTAGCAGGTTTAGTCATTATTTCAAGCATTTTTAACCTACTTAAGACTAACATCGATTTAAATGTGATTTATTATTTGTTGCTAACATTTTATTTGTGACTATTAATAGTATTCTGACAAAAATATTGTCCCTTAAATGTAAAGGTTTATTTAATTCTGCCGATTCTGTTTAACATTGATGAGGATGTAATAACCACAACTAAATCAGTCAATCAGACATGCATGCATTGATAAACAAATGCAGGCAAAAGCGCTAAGGAAAAAAACTTCCTCCATCTCAGTTTTCCTGGCAGTTTGCATGCTGATTTTCCTGTGAACAAGGTGAACAGAGCGTGAAAAGAAAAAAAAAAAACAGGTCAAGGAAAACAAAAAAAGATTCAATACTGGATCATGTATTAGGTGGAAAGTTCAAATAAAACTGTTTGACTGATACCTAAATCTCTTTTCCATTTAGTCTAGTATTTTTTCCTAAGAGCATTTTTGGAATCTAGGTATAAAACAAAACAAAACAAAACAAAACAAAAGTAAAAATAAATAAATAAATAAATAAATAAGCAAAATAAGTAAAATAAGTATAAAATAAAATGTAAAATAAAATAAATAAAAGTAAATAAAGTAAAGTAAAATAAAATAAAAATTAATACATAAAATACAAATTAAAATAAAACAGATAAAAATTAAAATATAGGTACAAAATAAAATAATTGTTAAGAATAAAATAAAATAAATGAAAAATAAAATAAAACAGATAAAAATAAAACGTAAGTATCAAATAAATGAATTAAAAAAAAATTAAAACAAACATAAAATCAAATAAATTAATAAAATGAAATAAAATATTATAAATAATGAAATAAAGTCAAAAAAAAAATAAAAATAAAACTAGAATTGTAATGATTTCTTTTGCATTAAATATTTACAGATTTGTCTCAGCCATTTGAACCACACTCTACAACAGTGTGAATTATTAAAACTAATGGACACTCAAACAAGTGTGGTTTTGAATGAATCTCAATGGCAGTTACATTTGTGCTCATGTTAAAGGGATATTTCAGCCAAAACTGAACATTCTGTTATTATTTACTCTCCCTTCACCTCCCTTCACTTCACTTCACTCCCGTCACAAACCTGCTTGAGTTTCTTTCTATTGTCGAACGCGAAAGAAGATATTTTGAAGAAAGCTGAAAAACCTGTAACCATTGACTTTCATATGCTTTTTGTACAATTTTAACATTCTTCAAAATAAAAGAAGCTCATGAAGGTTTGGAACCCCCTGAGGGATAAAATAAATAGTGAACTGTCCCTTCAAGACTTATTGACGCAAGCAGCTCTTATAATGAACAAATACTCCAGATTCCAGATTGCATTTTAACATTGCAGTCAGCAACACAATATCCCAAATTAGGTCATAATATGCACTTTTAAATGCATAAAAGTGTCCACACACCTGATCAAACAGAGAGAAACAGGTGTTATTAGTCCCTTTTTGGGGGTTTTCAGACTACAGTTTTGTTTCTTTGTTGTTATTGCACAAGAAGTTTCAAAGAAGTCACACCAAGCATGCTGACTATGCAAAGCCAAGTACATGCATTTCCATACTTCAAGGTGAACATCTCCTGAAAAAAGCCAACACACAGTAGTATGCACACTATATATCTATCTGTCTGTCTGTCTGTCCGTCTATCTATCTATCTATCTATCTATCTATCTATCTATCTATCTATCTATCTATCTATCTATCTATCTATCTATCTATCTATCTATCTATCTATCTATCCATCCATCCATCCATCCATCCATCCATCCATCCATCCATCCATTCATCCATTAATCCATCCATTAATCCATCCATTAATCCATCCATCCATCCATCCATCCATCCATCCATCCATCCAACCAACCAACCAACCAACTCATCCAGCTTATGTTTTACAAAGCGGATGCCCTTCCAGCAGCAACCCAGTGCTGGGAAACACCCATAAACAATTATTCACATACATAGACTACGGGCAATTTAGTTTATTCAATTCACCTATACCACATATCTTTAGACTGTGGGGGAAACCGAAGCACCTGGAAGAAACCCACATCTACATGGGGAAAACATGCAAACTCCACACAGAAATGCCAAAAGAAATTGACAATTTGAAATTTCAAAGGTTGTCAAGAACTTCTTTACAACGAAATGTGGAAATTTTCCTTCAGGACCTTATGTTTTTTCTACTTTTACAGTTTAAATGCATCTAAGAGGCTATTTTACATCTTTTACACCCTGAAACTGTTACAGCATCTAAATAATATGTAGTAGGGCTGCACGATATTGAAAAGGTTTAACATTGCAATATTTTATTCATTCATTGATATATATTGCAATACAAAAACAATTTCACTAGATGAGTTAAATATCATCTATTTGGAAAGATAATTTAATAATCATGATAATAGCATGTTAACCTGGGATTCCCAGCCCTGTTTAATTACTCTACCTGAGTATCTGACTAATTTATTTAAGCTTGCAGTTTGTTTCACTCCAATAAAAGACTATAACTATTCAATAATAAAAAGAGCTATTCAAAATTGTACTAATAATCACTATATATATATATATATATATATATATTGCAGAAAAATAAAATATTGCAATGTCATATTTTTCCAATATTGTGCAGCCCTACATTACAATATTGATGGTGAAACGATATTGTGCAGCCCGAGTAGAAATAAATAACAAGTGAGTTTCTGTACCTGTTCTATGATATAAATCCCATAATCCAGCAGCTGTCTCTTTAAGATAGGGTGAAGGTAGTAAAGCCAGTATTTGAGGTGTTCTTCTCTGTTTCTGTATGGGATGATTATCGCCACTTTTTGCAGAGCCACACATTTGGTGGGTGTATACCTGCCGCCCATCGTCAGATGCTTATTGCCTTGACGCACCAAATTAAAATCCACCGGGGTCGAAAATTCAACTCGCAGTTGACCCACTGAAAGAGAAATGAGGAGAAAGAGCATGACAGTGATGCATGTACTGTTTATACAAAAGAAAGAGGAAGATACCGCTTATGCAACATCTTTTTACTTCTTTTTTCAAACTAGCCAGCTTCCTTTACATTCCCTCCTTTGCCCCTTTTAGTCTTTACATTTTTTTTTTGTCTTTTCACTGGTCTGAGTGTTGCAGAAGCTGCCGACCTGATGGGATTTTCATGCACAACCATCTTTAGGTTTTACAAAGAATGGTCCAAAAAAGAAAAAAAAATCCAGTGAGCGGCAGTTCTGTGGGGTCAGAGGAGAATGGCCAGACTGATTCGAGCTAATAGAAAGGCAACAGTAACTCAAATAACCACTCGTTACAACCGAGGAATGAAGAAGAGCATCTCTAAACTCACAACACGTCCAACCTTGAGGTGGATGGGCTACCGTAGCAGAAGACCACTATAATCCAGTGCCCTCCTGAACCTATGCCACAAAGGATTAAGGTTCGGAAGCCAAAAGGGGGTCCAACCAGGTACTAGGAAGGTGTACCTAATAAAGTGGCCAGTTAGTATTTAACAATCTGACTTTTTTTCAAGAAAAAAATTCCAAAATATTAGGTGTGTATCAGTGGATCAATTGCAAAAATATCACCTTCAACATCCTGTAGTGACGCTTGCACTGTGTTTGCAAACTTAATGAACAGGATTAGATGTGATGTTTGTCAATCTGACAGTCACTGCTGATGTTTTCATAATGCAACTTTATTTATACTTTATGTATTGCTTAAAGAGACAGCTCATCCACAAAATCAAAATATACAGATCATTTATACACCCTTAAACATGTTTACTTCTTATGTTGAAACAGTGAGCAAAGGTAATTCAACTTCTATTACAAACTTACAGGTTAAATATGGGGTTAGTAAATAGAAATGAAAGATGTGCATCAAGCAATTTAAGAGAGAGGCTTTTAAAAATGACATTTAGACTCAAAAATGATGTGCTTTCTGAATGTTTTAACCAACCCAGGCTCATTCTGAAATACATACTAATTTATACATTTCTGGAGAGTGCCAAATAATTCCCAGGAGGTGTGTTTTTTAGCAGTTTTTGTTTTCATGAATTCACCAGATGTATGCTTTTTCAGATATCAAATTTTTAAACCCAACCAATAGTGTTTTCAAAAGCACGGATTAATCCTTTGCCCGTTTTCAGATTAAACCACATTCTCACCCTGTTATTTACTTCTTCATTATATTTAATGGCTTCTGCTTTTATACCCACTTTCTAAAACCATTATTCGTCAGACTTGAACCCCGTCATTGTGGTCAACTCCTCTCTGCAACTCAAGTCCGCCGACAAACATAGTGAGCAAATGGACAAACTGTTAACAGCGGGAAAACCATCCATAAGGTGGTAAGCGCAGAAAGGAATGGCGTCATAACACCATGTAGTAGAGCTGCACAACTCTGGCTAAAATGAGAATCGGGATTTTTTACTTAAAATAAAGATCACGATTTTCTTACGATTCTATAGATGTAAAATAAAGGTTAAGTGATGACATCAGAATACAACGCTTCTAAAGTTGAATTATTGTGTTTGAGACAAATGTTTGCAATCTGTCATTGACAACATTATTTTCACTTGTAAAATGAGAC